>NC_057809.1:168676488-168683085 GCF_018294505.1 Triticum aestivum | reverse complement strand
GCCACCATCGGCGCCCGCCGACGCCGGCCAGCTCCTCCCGCGCCGGTGTTGGCCACCACCACCGTCCGCGCCCACCGGCGACGCCGCTCCCCGCCGCGGCCGCGCCACCGCACCTCGCCGACCTCTCCGGCGACTCCCGCTCCGGCGACCTCGTGTACAGCTCCGGCGAGCTCGGATCCGGCGACCTCGGGATGTGTGCAAACCCGATCCAGATTTGAGATTCGGTTGACTTTTTGCTCTAACCCTAGTTGTTTTTGTATTTTTCATCGCATCATAACTCTGCAACCGTGGCTCCTTTTCGGGCGTGTACCATATCGAATTGTCCGTCTCGACGAGTACTTCATTTCATTCCATTGCACCATGTTCATTTGAGTTCATCTTGATGCCCTAAATTCTGTTGCAAGAGTGCTAGTTTATATTAGTTTCAGATTCTTATCAGTATTTGGACATTTGTCATTTTTGCCATGATTAATGTGTGCCTCCAATGAACTTGATCCCTACATGAGTTTTGAAGTATGCCATGCCATCTTTACAGGGGTGTATTCCATGTATTTTTGTGACCTCTGTGGTGACTAGCACAAGCATGCAAAGTAGCTCTCGTAAGGTTGCTGATTTCAGGGACTTAGAAATCTTCCAAGTCTTTGCCCTGTTAATATTTTTATGCGATGTATCCTTGTTGCTACAGATTGATCCATGCCTCTTTTGAGCATGATCAGTAAGGATGTTTTGAGATATCGTTATTCTCTATCCATCCATGTCTTTGTTTGCAATTATGGAGCACCCTAGCATGACTCAATCTTGCTCTACTTTTGCTATAAAATGTTCCTGGCAGAATGTTTACATGTTAAGCATTTTTGCCGAGCTTGTTGTAGTTGATCCATGCATGCTATGAGGTTGTTCTTGCCGTGTTTAGCTTCTATGCCATGTCTACTTGCTGGGTGAGTGCTTAGTTTGTGATGCAATGCCCTGTGGTGAGTGCATCGAGCTCGTAAACATGCCTACTTAATATCTGTTTTGCCATGTTCCAGTTTTCTACGAAGTCTGAATCTGTTAACGAAGTTGCTATGTTCACATGGTTACCATTGTATTTTCTGATCCCTTTTGGCTTATGGTCAGTAAGGGACTTTTGTTGTATGCTTTGAGTAGCTTCATTCCATGCCTTGCTTTGCCATGTTTTGTTCCTGTAGCATGTTGTTATCTTGCTCTAAACATTGCTTCCTGATGTTAAATTCCTGACATGTTATTTTCACTAAGTCTGTAACCTATTATCTTTTGCACTTTTGCCATGCTTGTTTGAACCTGCTATTGAGTGTATTAGCCGTAGCTCAGTGTTCATCTTTTGTCAAGCATCTTGAGTGAATCACTACCATGTGTTTTGTTGTCATGTTAGAGTGCAGTAGCTTGTTGTTCTTGATGCATTTAGATAGCCTCGTGCTGTTAATCGCAGCTTTGTGCCATTATTGTTTTGCTTGCCATTTGCAAACCGTGCATCCAATTCTGGTGATCTTTATATCGATTTCGACCGAAATCATTCATCTTTCCATCAGCAATCTTGGTTTTCCAAGTTGAGGCCTAGTTCAATCTTTTCCTTCTGAAGCTCGCATATGCATTGCATATTACTTCCTGCATATCATGCCATGTTTTGCATCATGTTGCTTGCGCATTGCACCATGGTTGATTGTGTCTCCCTTTTGCTTGTGTTCTTGCTTGGGTAGAGCCGGGAGACGAGTACGTGATCGAGGAGCCCATTGAGAATGTTTACGAGGTTCAAGCTAACGTCAACTCGGAAAACTTTGCAGGCAAGATGACCATACCCTGGAAATCACTTCTATCTTTGCTTGCTAGACGCTCGCTCTTTTGCATTGCCTATGCTACAATACCTACCACTTGCTTATCATGCCTCCCATATTGCCATATCGAACATCTAACCCACCTTTTCCTAGCAAACCGTTGTTTGGCTATGTTACCGCTTTGCTCAGCCCCTCTTATAGCGTTGTTAGTTGCAGGTGAAGATGAAGTTTGTTCCTTGTTGGAACATGGATATGTTGTTCCTTGTTGGAACATGGATATGTTGTTCCTTGTTGGAACATGATTATTGTTGGGATATCACAATATCTCTTATTTAATTAATGCATCTATATACTTGGTAAAGGGTGGAAGGCTCGGCCTTATGCCTGGTGTTTTGTTCCACTCTTGCCGCCCTAGTTTCCGTCATACCGGTGTTATGTTCCTTGATTTTCCGTTCCTTGCGCGGTTGGGTGATAATTGGAACCCCTTGAGAGTTCGCCTTGAATAAAACTCCTCCAGCAAGGCCCAACCTTGGTGTTACCATTTGCCACCTAAGCCTTTTTCCCTTGGGTTTCCCGGACTCAAGGGTCATCTTTGTTTTAAACCCCCCGGGCCAGTGCTCCTCTGAGTGTTGGTCCAACTTGTCAGCTGCCGATGGCCACCAGGGGCAACTCTGGGCTGGCCTACCGGAACCTTGGACAATCCGGTGTGCCCTGAGAACAAGATATGTGCAGCTCCTATCGGGATTTGTCGGCACATTCGGGCGGCTTTGCTGGTCTTGTTTTACCTTGTCGAAATGTCTTGTAACCGGGATTCCGAGTCTGATCGGGTCTTCCCGCTAGAAGGAACATCCTTCGTTGATCATGAGAGCTTGTGATGGGCTAAGTTGGGACACCCCTACAGGGTTTTGAACTTTTGAAAGCCATGCCCGCTGTTATGGGCAGATGGGAATTTGTTAATGTCTGGTTGTAGAGAACTTGACACTTAACTTAATTAAAATACATCAACCGCGTGTGTAGCCGTGATGGTCTGTTTTCGGCGGAGTCCCGGAAGAGAACACGGTCTCGTGTTATGCTTTAACATAGGTTGTTCTAGGATCACTTCTTGATCATACATTCTCGAACGTGCTTTGCCTTTCTCTTCTCGCTCTCATTTGCATATGTTAGCTACCATATATGCTAGTGCTTGCTGCAGCTCCACCTCATAACTTTTCCCTTCCTATAAGCTTAAATAGTATTGATCGCGAGGGTGTGAGATTGCTGAGTCCCCTTGACTCACATATTACTTCCAAAACCAGTTTCAGGTGCCGTTGATAACCGTGCAGGTGATGCAACCGAGCTCAAGGAGGATCTCGATGAAGATAGTCTTTGTAGTCTTTTTTCGTTTCCAGTTGATCAGTAGTGGAGCTCAGTTGGGTCGATCGGGGATCTTTTGCATTAGGGGTAGTCTTCCTTCATTTTGGTTCCATAGTCGGACCTTGATTGTATCTGGAAGATGTAATGCTTTATTTATGTATTGTGTGAAGTGGCGATTGTAAGCCAACTCTGTATCTCTATCTTATTCAGTACATGGGTTGTGTAAAGATTACCCCTCTTGGGCCATGCCTACAATGCGGTTATGCCTCTAAGTCGTGCTCCAACACGTGGGAGATATAGCCGCATCATGGGTGTTATAAGTTGGTATCAGAGCCTTCCCCGACTTAGGAGCCCCCTGCTTGATCGAATCGCTGGCGTTGTTGAGTCTAGAAAAATGTTTTGAGTCATTTAGGATTATATATATCGGAGAGTAGGATTCTTTTTACTCCTCAGTCCCTTCGTCGCTCTGGTGAGGCATCCTAACATAGAGTTTTGACTCTTCTCTTCTCAAATTTCACTAAAAAAATTTAGAATCACGCGGGTATTTCTGGCTTACTCTGCGAGCCAATCCTTTGTTTGTTTTGAGTTGTGGTATTCAAGTTGCTTCAAAGTCAAATGTTGATTCCATACCTTGTCTAAGAAGTGTTCTCATACTTCTATGTGAATACTAATCCTTCTTGATCATCGAGATTGTCATGTCAATCCTTTTCTACCGGCGTGTTTCTCTTCAAGTGGATCCGATCTTTTCAACATCTGCAAGATCTATTATCAGTTCTTTTCAATGGTGCTCATTTCTTCCATCCCAAGTTGTCTTTGTTTTCCCGCCCTCCCACCATTTTTTCCTTCAAGGATTCGGTTTTCTTAATCAAGTATCCATCTTATTGATGCGAAGTCTCTCCATTCTTTTCCGTCAATGTTCTTACCCGATGATTTCTCGTGGAGATTCTCAGAAGCTTCAAGTTCATTATTCTTCATTCTCTTTTCTTCTTCGGTGGATTCAATTCAAGCTTTTGGTGTTGATCATTTCCTTTCCTCGTTTCAAAAGTTTTATCATGCTGGTGCACCTCTTAAACACCCACCTCTCGCTATTCAATCGTTCTGGAGTGCTCAAGATATCTCAAAGATTCGCGTTTCCACTCTGCATTCGTTCAAGCTCTTTCAAGATTGTTATCATTCAAGCTATTTAATTCAACCGGTGCATTCTCTCTTTTAAATCGTTCAACAGTGTTTCTTTTAAGTGGGCCCTAACCCACATGTCTTTTTCCAGGATCTTACCCGACTCTTCTAATTTCCCCAGAGTTATTCTCAAATTCTTTTCCAAGTTTGACGTAAGAATGAATTATCATCAGTCAGATGGTTTCTCCAAGATCTTTCAAATTCTTGCCATCGTCGGTTCAACCTTTCTAATTTTTCATCCCGGAGTATCTCAACGATTCTTGGTGGTGTTTCTCATCGTCATTCTCGGATTTTGAAGACCGAAGAAGAGTTTCTCTTAAATCTTCCTGCATTCTCTTCAAGATTCATGGTTCTAGCTTGTCGCCATCCTCTCATAATTATTTTCGATTGTGAGAATTCTTTTCACCTATCCGGAGCAATTCTAGATTTTTTTCAGTTTGATTCTCCGGAGGCCATCATCTCAAAATTATTCATTCTCAGCTTTCAGCTCTTATTCTCGAAATCTTACTGGTGCATCGCTCAAGTACTCTCTAATCAATTCATGATCTCTTCGTTCTCTTGTATCTAAACTCTCTCATGTATCTTCGTTCATCTGCTAGTTCTTACCGACGATTCATCCCTTTACTTCTTTATTTTTCAATTCTTACGGTGGTTCTTCCAAAATTCTTCTTCCTTCGTTTATCATATCAATTCATTCGTCGTTTCAAATCCTACCGGTGGTTCGTCGAAGACTTTTCTCAAGTTTTGCGCATATCTCTCTTAATCCTTTAAACGAGAATAAGTTGTATGCAATCCGTTGCTTGTCATCAATTTAATTGGTGAAGGGTGGGCATAATTTAATTCTTATTCTTGTTTCATCGAGTAAATTCAATTCCTTATTCTGGAGGCTCATCAAAGTCTCGATTTCAATTGGTTCATCTTTTCTTTTTCCCGGAGTTCCAAGCTCTCTCAATTTTCTCATCATGAAGATCCATCTAATCATTGCAAGTCTTCACCTTGTGTTGTCAACTTCTCTTTCCTTCCTTATTCTTTTACTATCAGAGTTTTTCATGGAGGCTCTACATGATGTTTCATCAAGGATTTAATTCTTTCTCGAAGTGATCATCAAGATTCTTTTCAGAGGAGATCAAGTTTTCTTCATCTTGCAATCCGGAGTACAATTCTTTCTACCATATCATTGGAGGTGGTATTATGTCATTCTTGTTCCTTGGCTATCTCGTTATACCGGTGTGGTTTCATATTCTTTTGGTTCATTAAGTCCTTGTTTCATGTCTTTCAACCCACAAGGTTCTCATAATGTTCCGTGTTCCTCTTTTCTATCAGAGCTTTTCAATCTCGTTCATCTCTGTTGTATTCCTTCTTTCAAGTTTTTCAACCTCTCAAGGTTCTTTGGTTTCACTCATCTGTCGAGGAAGCAACTTAGTTTTACCTCTTCTCTTCCTCTTCCGTTTTCCCTCCGGTGCCATTCTAGATCTCGGGACGAGATCCTCTCGTAGTGGTGGAGCGTTGTGATGCCCCGAGACCGTTACGCCACGTGTCTTCCAGTTATTCGCTGTTGTTTCCTTGTCATGTGTTTGTGTGTCATGCATTTCATATCATGTGATCATGTGCATCGCATTTGCGTACGTGTGCGTCTCATGCATCCGAGCATTTTCCCCGTTGTCCATTTTGCAATCCGGCACTCCTATGTCATCCGGTATTCCCTTTTACCTCTTTTCATGTGCGAGTGTTAAACGTTCTCGGATTGGACCGAGATTTGCCAAGCGGCCTTGGTTTACTACCGGTAGACCGCCTGTCAAGTTTCGTGCCATTTGGACTTCGTTTGGTACTCCAACGGTAAACCGAGGGACCGTAAAGGCCTCATGTGTGTTGCAGCCCAACACTCCTCCAAAGTGGCCCAAAACCCACCTAAACCTCCTCCATCATCTAGATCGTTCGATCAAGTTCGTGTTGCCGAAAACCGTGCTCAATTTGGAGCCTCCTAGCTACTCCTACCGACAAAAAGGTCCTCCCCTTCAAAATCTCGGGTCATTTTGCACCCTAACCCTAAAATCTGCATCTCCGCCGCCGGACATGTCCGCCACCTAGCCGGATAGATCGCCGCTGCCCACTCCCGTCACGCCACGTGGCATCGCGCCCACATCGCCGCCGCCGGCCCACTCAGCCCGCGCGGGGCCCTCCCCGGCCCGAAGTCGCGAGCCGTCTTCGCCCGCATCGGTCGCCGCACCTCGCCCCCCGCCATCCGCGCCTGCCGACGCCGGCCAGCTCCTCCCGCGCC
>NC_057809.1:167957159-167963882 GCF_018294505.1 Triticum aestivum | reverse complement strand
TCGCCCGCGTCTCCTACCCCAAGCGCACGCCCACTGCCCCGTCGCCATCCTCGCCGCCGACTCCGCGGTCCTCCTCTGGTCCGGCCGGCGCCCTAGCTAGCATTTTTTTCATATATATGCTTTTTTCATATATATATATGCTTGTTTTTATATATATGTATACATATGTTCTCTGTGTATATATCTATGTTCATGTATATATGCAAAAGATAGTTTTTAGAAAAATTAGGATTTTTTTCTGTTCATAGATTTTTTTGGTGATATTAATTATTGTAAATATGAAAATGTTTGTATATTCATATGAACAAATGAATTAGAAGAGGGAGAAGAAGAGGGGGTCGAGAGGGGGTCTAGGGTTGCCGAGGGGTCGAGGGTCGTCGAACATGAGAGGAGGAAGAGGATAAAAAAAGAAGAGGAATAAGAAAAGAAAAAAGAGGAGATGATCTTCTCCTCTATTCTTTCTTCTCCTCTTTTTTTCTTCTTCTTCCTCTTTTTTTTATCGGGAACGAGGGTCGTCGAGGGTCGCCGAGCGGTAGAGGAAGAAGAGGATAAAATAGAAGAGGAAGAAAAAAAAGAGAGGGGTCGACGGTCGCCTAGGGGTCGAGGGTCGAGAGGGGGTCTAGGGTCGCCGAGAGGGGAGAGGAAGACGAGGAGAAATAAATAAGAAGAAGAAAAAAGAAGAAAAAGAAGAGGAGAAGAAGAAAGGAATAGAGGAGAAGAGAGAAAAATAGAATATATATATTCTATTTTCTCTTTTCTCCTCTATTCCTTTCTTCTTCTCCTCTTCTTTTTCTTCTTTTTTTTCATCGACACATGGGGGGGGGGTCGAGAACGCCGGACATTCATGAGAGAGGCGAGGAAGAAGGGGAAGAAGAGGAGAGGAAGAAGAGGAAGTCTTCTCCTCTATTCTTTCTTCTCTTCTTTTTTCTTCTTCTTCTTCCTCTTTATTTTATCGGGAACGAGGGTCGTCGAGAGGGTCGCCGAGCGGTAGATGAGAAACCCTAAATAGAAAGTATCGTCGGTGTGAGATACATGTACCGTCGGTGTCGGACACTACATCCACGTCCCACAAGTGACATGGGCGTCGATGTCGAAGCCCGTGCCACTTGTGGGATGTGGATGTAGTGTCCGACACCGAAGGCCACATGTATCTCACACCCACGATACTTGCTAGCTATTTAGGGTTTCCTCTACTGAAAAGAAGAGGAGAAATAAATAAGAAGAAGAAAAAAGAAGAAAAAGAAGAGGAGAAGAAGAAAGGAATAGTGGAGAAAAAGAGAAAATGGAATATATTCTATTTTCTCTTTTCTCCACTATTCCTTTCTTCTTCTCCTCTTTTTTTTCTTCTTTTCTTCTTCTTCTTCTTCTTCTTCTTCTTATTAGCCGGAAGTAGAGAGAGGTTTCCTAGTGTCAAAGTATTGAAGAAATCCATGCCTTCATCATTAGCCGGAAGTAACCAGGGCATGTTGGTATGAAGTTCTGCAAAGTTATTCTGGAATGGAGTCCCGGATAGAATAATCCGCTTTTTGGTATGAATTCAGCAAAGGCCTTCCAAATAGCGATATTCGGAAGGCTCTTGCTGAACTTTGTACCAAAAAGCGAATTATTCTATCTGGGACTCCGTTCCAGAACAACTTTGAAGAGCTTTGTACCATCATGCACATGTTACTTTCGCCTAATTATGAAGACATGGTTTTGTTGAATCCTTTGACACTAGGCAACCTCCCGATCCCTCGGCGATCCTCTCGAACATGAGAGGAAGAAGAGGGTCGTCTAGGGGTCGAGGGTTCCAGGGTCGTCGAGGGTTCGAGGGGTCGAGGATCGCCGAGGGGTCGAGAGAGGTTTCCTAGTGTCAAAGTATTGAAGAAATCCATGCCTTCATCATTAGCCGGAAGTAACCAGGGCATGTTGGTACGAAGTTCTGCAAAGTTGTTCTGGAATGGAGTCCCGGATAGAATAATCCGCCTTTTGGTACGAATTCAGCAAAGGCCTTCCAAATAGCAATATTCGGAAGGCTCTTTCTGAACTTTGTACCAAAAAGCGAATTATCCTATCTGGGACTCCGTTCCAGAACAACTTTGAAGAGCTTCGTACCATCATGCACATGTTACTTTCGCCTAATGATGAAGACATGGTTTTGTTGAATCCTTTGACACTAGGCAACCTCCCGACCCCTCGGCGATCCTCTCGAACATGAGAGGAAGAAGAGGGTCGTCTAGGGGTCGAGGGTTCTTCTCCTCTATTCTTTCTTCTCCTCTTATTTTTCTTCTTCTTCCTCTTTTTTTATCGGGAACGAGGGTCATCGAGGGACATAGATGTAGTGTCGTCGTTGTCGATATATACCCCCTCCCGATAGCTTACTATGATTAGGTAGCTAGTTCTACGTTTGGCACTAATATATCCATCTGTCATGTTTGAATAATAATTGCCATTTTGTAAATATTTGTAGAAACTATGGACACCGCCCTAGACGAAGAAACAAAAGAAGCGTTGTTGAGGGACATAATCGCAGAAGGAAGTGATGCCATCTCGTTGTTTCTCAATGAAACCGATGGTCTGGAAGGAGAGGGTGAACAAGCTGGCTACGGTGACCTAATGCCGGTGCAAGAAGAAGAACATGAGGACGGCTCCGGTGACCCAATGCCGGTGCAAGAAGGAGACCGTGATGACAGCTCCGGTGACCGAACCGAGTCCGGCCAGGTATATATATTAGTTAAGCCTATGCTGACTAGCTGATTGATGCATTCATTGTTTTGGTATGTACACATATTAATTAAGTCTTTGTTCTTTTTTCTAGCCCTCCGAATCGAGCACAACTTCGGTAAAGAGACGAGGCCCGAAGAAAAAGTTGAGCTCGGATGAAAAGTTTGAGATCATAGCAATCGCGCTCGACGGCCAACCTATTGAACCCCTCCGGACAAAGAGTGCATTTGTTGCTCAGTGCGGGGTTCTGGTTAGGGACAAGATCCCGATAAGCATCCAGCAATGGTTTAAGCCGGCTACAGAAGACCCTGAGGTGTCATATGTCAATGATATGCAGAAAAATGATCTTTGGACTGAGCTGAAGTCAAATTTCACCCTATCACCTGAGGATAATCCAGAGAACCCAGTTAAAGAGAAATTAATCAAGTCTTTTTCTCTGAAGAGGATGGCAAAACTATTCAGGAGGTGGAAGAAAGAGCTGAATAAGTTTGTCGAAAATAATGAGACACCAGAATTCAAGGGCAGATATGAGAAGATCAGAGATCACTGGCCCGCATTTTTGGCCCACAAGACATTAGAAAAGAGTAAGAAGATGTCTGCGACAAAAAAGCAAAATGCTGCAAAGAAGAAGCTTCACCATCGCACGGGGTCAGGTGGCTACCTCGTAGCCCGGCCTAAGTGGTCCAAGACTGAGAATGATCTGGTTCATAAAGGGATCAAACCAGAGACAATTAACTGGCCAGACCGTTGCCGGACTTGGTTCTTCAGGGCTGGCGGAACACTGGACCCTGTAACAGGGAAGTGCATTTGGACGAACGATCAAATGGACATACCAGTCAGTAATCTTAAGCAGTATATCGAAGCAGCGCATGAAGGGACGTTCTTTCTAGACAGAGAGAACGACGAGCTCACAATGGCCCTCGGGAATCCTGAGCACCCTGGACGGACACGAGGCACGCCAGGCTCCATTCCGTGGAAGGTTGGGTTTCCGGACGCAAGCGGTTACAAATGCCATGAGAGGAGGAAAAAAGTGCAGCAGACCCAAATACAGGCGCTGCAAGCAAGGGTAGACGCGATAGAGGAACGAGATGCAAATCACAGCAAACGTACTGCCGAAGCCTCCCCCGAAGCTACCCCGCCATCTCAGCGCAGAAGCAGCGTGGCTTCCACCGAGCTGCTTCAGATGGAGCATGCCTTGACGGCTCCTGCCAGCTATCCCGTGGATGCTATAACGGAGTCTCAAAACTGCCACCTTATGACGCAATGGATGAATTTGAAGGTCAAGGCGGCTTTTGGCTCTGTTTATCCTACTGAACCCGGTGCAACTTTTCACTGCCGGCCGATTTCAGAAGGATATGCTAGGGTGATGGGCGATGAGATAACGGAGGGATTTGAGGACCTCCAGCTTGACCACCCTACCGGTGAAGGGGAGACTCGGCTGGGGTCTGGTCTGAAGACTCCATGCCTATGGCGGAAGGAGCTCATCAACCTTCCGAACTGGACGCCACCGCCTCCTCCTCCTCCTCCGGCGAGTCAGGGCACTCCGCCTCCACCGCCTCCTCCTCCGGCGAGTGACGATCAGGGCCCTCGGCCGGCTCCTTCTCCGGTGCGTGGCGGCACTCCGCCTCCTTCTCCGCCTGCGCGGACGCGCCCGAGCAGCCAGCCTCCTCCTTCTCCGCCTCGTCAGCAAGGGCGGAAGAGACCTGCCGCTGCTCCAGCTGCTCCGGCGCGTCGTAGTCCTTCTCCTCCGCCGCTTAAGCAAGTAAAGAAGACAACCGCTCCGTCTGCTCAGTCGGCGTCTAGCAGTACAACCAGAGGTGGGAGGACATACAGATTCGGTCCTTCTCTGAAGACTCCAGAGAAGTTACCATATGAGAGGACCCTGGAGGAGAGCGCCGAGATCGCGCGAGAAGAAGTGAGGAACTTCGTTGAAGGGGTGAAAGCAAAGAAACATCCACCTCCGGAGGAGAAGGTAGATCGGGTGAAAGTGAAGCGCACTCTGGCTGCCCTGACAAAACCACCGAAGTCTGATCCGCCAAAAGGAAACTATGACCGCATTATTGGAAAGGAATTTGCCGAAGCGGAGTGGTCGGGAAGTACTGTCAGTGATCAAAGGCTGAAAGAACGACGAGCTGGGAAACAAATTGCCCAGCTCGGCGAACAAGGGAAGAAATCGTGCCCCCCGCTCAAGGTTCCTAGCCACAACGTCGATAATGATCCGAGGATGGTGCCCGGTTATAGCAATCTTGCAGATTACCTGCCCGACGAAGTACATTAACCCATGGAGGTGCAGATACAAGATACGAGTACGGGAAGCCTCTCGTCAAAGATGAAAGATCTCTATCAACGATGATGCAAAGATTGCATGATTGGTACTTGAAAATCTACAGAGACTCTGGGGGGAGGAGTACTTTGTATGCGAGAGTTAAACCGGAGCATGACCTCGTTGGAATTGATCTGTTGCCTGTTCCATTTGAGGAGTTCTATCAGTTTTTCAATCAATTGGCCCTCGATAAAACAACGGTCGCCTGCTACTGTCTGTAAGTAGTACTACTTCTATCATTAAGTTTCTCTATATAGCTTAGCTCTTTCATTGCATGTATTTATAATCATCCTCACTATATTATGCAGATTGAAGATCGCCGAATTGAAGAAAAGACAAGTCGGTGATATTGGGTTCATTAACACATATCTCATAGATGCAACTCAGGTTAAACTTCATGCCGTAGCTACCGAGGCCAGCTTGCTACGATCGTTCATAATAAATCAAAACAAAGATATAACACTCTTTCCTTACAACTTTAGGTGAGTGTTACTGTCTTGTGCATATTCGGTTTCCCTTATATATTAGTCAAGGTTATAGTAATGTAATTGATGAGTTATGCATGTGTGTGCAGTTACCACTATATTCTCCTAGAGATTAAGCTTGAGCAGGGAGTAGTAACCGTCTTGGACTCTAAACGAAAAGATCCCAAGGAGTATGCGGACATGACTGAAATCCTCAAGAAGTAAGTTAAATCGATCATTATCCGCCATATCAGCAACTTTTTTCATTTCCTGATATCAAGTAATTGTTTTCTTTGTCCGGCAGGGTTTGGAGAAAATTCACCAAAACAGTTCCGGGACTGCCGAAGGAGCTGGAATTTAGACACCCGAAAGTAAGTACTATAGTAGCATGTTCCGTGCATCTCCTAGTGATTCAAGCGCTAGTTTCATCAATACCATTTAGCATTCTTGCTTATCAGTTTGATTGACCTCTATTTCTTGTAAAGTGGTTGTGGCAGGAACAAGGGAATGATTTCTGTGGATACTACATCTGCGAGTCCATCCGCCACATGACCTGTGAGCGGGGCGGGTACTCTAATGAACAATATGAAGTACGTAAATAACAAAATTCACAATTTTATTTCATTACCATCATTTGTGTTGAGTTTCATTCATTTATATATATATATATATATATATATATATATGTATTGACCCCCTTCTTCAAATTAGATGTTTCGGAAGCGGGATGAACTCCTAGCACCAGCTCGCATGCGAGCAATTCAAGAGGAATTGGCGGCATTCTTTCTTGACCACGTGATCCCTGAAGACGGAGAATTCTATGTGGACCCTGAGTCCGTATGATTATATTTGTAAGAGATAATTATTGTATATATGTAGCCGGTAGTGTTAGATAGATATACGAGAACTTGTTGTTTGACCAATCTCTCGGAGAAGGAGAGGTGGTCGATATCACTTCTCTCTGTATATATGCATATATGTTCATGACGATCTTCTGTTTCCTTCGTTTGCTTACTAGTTAGCTAGGGTGTCTAGTCCTCTCTATATACGTATGTATAGTACGTAGCGTCGACCAAGCACAGACATAACAGAGGACACTTCTCTCTATTAATTATAACTAGCTAACACAATATATGAAACACCTAAATTAACCCCCCAAAACCCCCAACCCCCCCCCCTTTCAAAAAAGAACAAAAACCCCAGCCACAGAAGTGCTGACGCGTGGATGCCTAT
>NC_057809.1:167945646-167956677 GCF_018294505.1 Triticum aestivum | reverse complement strand
GGGACCAAAGGGTCTCCTGACTGGGCTCTGCGCACTGCCCACGTGGAGGGCCTTTAGTCCCGGTTCTGGACTGAACCGGGACTAAAGGGGGGAGGTATTAGTACCGACACTTTAGTCCCGGTTCCGGAACCGGGACTAAAGGCCCTTACGAACCGGGACTATAGGCTCTTCTTCTACCGGTGTAAGGAGGCACTTGCGTACGTACGGCTATGACCCTAGTGGGTCCCTAGTGTCATCTAGTCAAAATAAAGTCATCTCCTGAATCCTCATGTTCGTTGATGATGTTAACAATGCTCGGCACCATGGCGAGCGCAACAACTCGAAGGACAACGGAGAGGGTCTCGCGGGCCCTACGGATGGTCTGATACAGCGCCCGCTACTCATTCAGGAAGCCAGGATCATCGGACACCTATGAGCACCTTCGAGAAACTGAGACGGCATGAAATGGTAAGTCCGCGCTTGGGAGCTCTGGTTTATTTCAAACCTGTATTAACATACAAGTGTAATTTACTCGTCATCGAAAACAACGCGTAAAATACAGGCGTAATGAAACCGAGGGCCCGAGGTCTGTAAGTAAAACCGGCGGGTTACGCGTGTAATTTGAGAGACCAGTGTATATTTTACGAGCACTGCTATATGGACGACATTACCAGACGATACATGCACGACGTGTGTATCATGCCATCCATGGGCAAGGCTGAAACAACAGCTAATGGCTGGATTAGCAATCGTTCGAGTGTCGTTCAGCGTTTTTATCGTGTGTCAAGTACTTCCGATATTTTACTAGTCGAAATCGACCAACCAAGCGCCTTCGCCCGAGACCATCTGCTTTAATTTACAAGCATCAGTTTTACAAGCGGTTTTGGTTGGAAAACGATGATCCAATCATGGCCTAATATCATGAGTTGGTCGGAAGATCATATGGTTTCACGTCTAACCTACCCGACTTGTCGTATAAGCTATGAATGAAACATCAGACGATGAACTTCTTAAGAATGGAAACAACAGAAGAGTATGATCTTCTTAACAAGCAAATCACCGGCATTACATCGACATGCAAAACAATACAAATTATTCTCAGGAGGCATGGTGAAGAGCTCGTGATGCCGCATGCCACAACATTCCAAGCTCAACTTTGCACTCAAACACAAGGCCTGGCATTACATAGACAATATTCAGAACAAACTCTTAACACAGGAATATCTCAGCAGAGTAACTATTTACTTCTAAACTGAACACAAGAATAGGAGAAAACACTCGACGCTGCTCATAGCAAGGGCGTCCCACTCAAAAATATCAAATGCATGTCTTCTGGCTAACATCAATGAGCAAATTTTGACAAGGTTTTCCAATTCCAATATATTAAACTAACGTCTTCTTGCTAACATCAATGATTAAACTTTGACAAGCTTTTCCCATTCAAAATATGTAATGCCTATGATCGTGGAGTCCTGTCGTAGCTTTTGTACTTGTTTGGGCACTTTTTTCCCAGGGCACTCCACGTGTTGTTAAATTGCCATTGGTCTCTGCAGACTAGTCATGTCACCGGTGTCTAATAATACACTGTAAAGCTTCTCGGTCATTCCTTCTGTAATGTAGCGCAAACAGTGACTGCTTCTTTCTGCAAAGTGGAACGACCAACTAGACCCAGTAATGCAGCAGTTTGCCTTACACATTGGCTCCTTTTGTGCAGTTCAACTAATCGAAGTCGGAATAAAACCGAGCTTTAATTTTGATATCCCTGTATGCAACAATGGGTATAAGGGAAACAATTACTAAGAAATAATGGTTGATGACTTGTACTCCCAGAAGAAAAGCATCTACTGATCTACTTTATCTTAATGGGAAACAAAGCTGGAGAGTAGCAATTCTCCATCAGTGTGATTCATTCATATTGACTGAGACATTATCTTAACAATGCCTTGTTTCAACATGTATAAAGAATGACAAAGCTTATAAACGGGGTGATGCTGAATTTGTTGTAACAAAGCAACAAGCATCATGTCCGGGTTGGTCCCATTTTTGTTCACTACTTAATGGGAAAAGACAGCAATACAATAGCTTCAATTCATCATTTATTTAAAACAGTACCAATACAAGTAGCACAGCATCTCAAAACACACTGCACGATCATGTGGATGAAGGCAAGTCCCAACCTGTCATGATGCACACAAGATCACGTACGAATCTGCCAACACGAATAGGAAATCCAATCTCGTTTTGTGCAATTGCACTGAAATCAAGCAAAGTGTTTTGCGTAGAGAAGCAAAATGTCACAATAGCAACAAGTTGAATAGATATCCCTGTATAAACAGAGGCAAAAAAAGGAATCAATTACTGGCTAATAAAGGAGGATGAAACATGCGGCCACAAAAATGGTAATCCCGCCAATCCCTAACAAGTGTTGCAGTTTTGAAATAAGATTCAGTAGTTAATTCTGAGAGTGGCATCAATTACTAGCTTATAAAGGGGGTGATGCTGAATTTGTTGTAGCAAAGCAACAAGCATCATGTCTGGGTTGGTCCCATTTTTGTTCACTACTTAATGGGAAAAGACAGCAATACAATATCTTCAATTCATCATTTATTTAAAACAGTACCAATACAAGTAGCACATCATCTCAAAGCGCACTGCACAATCATGTGGATGAAGGCTTGTACTGACCTTTCATGAGACGACCAACATAAAATACGAATCTACCAACACGAATAGGAAATCCAATCAAGTTTTGTGCAGTTGCACTGAAATCAAGCAAAGTTGCCGGTGTGACATTTAAGTTTTCTATAGCAACAAGTTGAATAGATATCCCTGTTTTAAGAGGCAAAAAAGAAAACAATTACTGGCCAATAAAGGAGGATGAAACATGCGGCCACAAAAAGAAGCATCTACCTTATCTTGATGGAAAACAAAGTATAGGACAGTAGCATTTCTAAAGCGGTTGCATTGATTCATATTAACAGAGAAATTCTTTTAAAATAGATCAGTAGTTAATTCTGAGATTAACAACAACAAAATAGCTGCATGGGACATGCCAGCACCATGTGCGTCAATACGTATAAATGGGTGATGCAGAGTATGTAGCCAAGCAGCATATATGCGCTGGTCCCATATTTGTTCTCTTTGAACCTTCTTCCTATGTGAGGGCAGCAAATCTAGTCGTGCACAAACTACCCGACTGTCCAGTTTCTTTCCCTTTTCAACAAAGAGATCGGTTCCTTACAGATGTGTGTACTGGGTTACCCCCCTTTTCCCTTTTCGACCTACAAAGCGGCTGGATAGCCAGTCTACGCTACTTTCCGCCCCTCCTTTCCTTATTGAACCATGTCCTAGATTCTTGCTCCAGCCCACCGCACCCTTCTTTCCTCTTTGAACCAAGACCTAGATTCGACTACAGATCAAAAAAGATCCACATGCAGCTAGAGCAACGACGGTTTCAAAGAAACTTATACCTTAGGGTCGTCGGGATGTGGCAAGGCGTGTGGTGGGAGGCCGGATCTACCCACACTACGTACGACAGCGAGGAAGAAGGGGTCGGTGGCCCTCCCGCACAGGCGCTGGGTGAAAGAGAACGGCGCAGCCAGCAGTGGATTGCCTCCCTCGCAGAAGGCGATAGAGTGAACGCTGCACCTCCTCCCCTTCCCGGTGCGACGGGATACGGACGCCTCCTTCACCAGCTGTGAGGGAGGAGAGAGACAAGAGGCCAACACAGTCTTGTTTAGATCTGGTGAAGATAGGGTGAGAGACTGTGAATATAGCAAACCCTAGCAAATGTATCTAGACTCATTTTAGTGCTAGATACCTCCATATCTAGACAAATCTAAGACAAGTAATTCGGAACGGAGGGAGTAACATATATGTAGTGCGGCGAGCGTGTGGAGAGTGCAAACCCTAGCGAACAAGCGCTGAGGCTCCCGCTTATATATATACTACTGTAGTACGGACTGAGCTCCGGTGCCTTCACTGCACCTGCTTTTGGCTGTATGACAGGTGAGCCAGCCACATTTTGGGCCCACCTGTCGTAAAACCCTAGGGAAAATTGCACCAACGTGAAAGATGACTGCGTCTCCAATGCAACCAAGGTGAACTGACCAAGGATATCATCTTTGTGCGTAACAAGCAAAGAGAAATGATGGAAGACAGCTTGTTTTTCGTCGAAAATCGATCAGCTTCACCAGCCGATGCAACCATGAGGCGCAACCATGAGCATCGATAGGTCATCGTGGTGATGCATCATCCATTTGGCATCATGTTTGGGTGAGGCACCTAGGAAGTTTGACAAATCCTCACTATGGTCTGTTTCTTCTCAGTAATCAAGCTCGAGGAAGGAAGAACCACATGACAGAGGACAGTGAGGCTGAACAACAATGGCCATCCAATTTTGTGCAGTTCCACTAAAATTGAGGAAGACATGCCCGGGTATGGAGACACGCATGGCTCTTTCCAAAAATATAAAAAATGGTTACCAACGACATCTCAATTGTCAATAAGAATTAATGAAAAGTACACCAACAAACAGAAGCATCATAATTATCTTGATGGGAACTAAACCAGGATACCCGAGAAAAAAGCATTTCTTCATTTAACCAGTGATAGTACTACCACCATATGGACAATCACCGCACAACCACCATGTACTTTTTGTCGAAACAACATGTATACCTCCACCGAGGCATAAATCAGGACAACTTTTTGAGTGGCATTTCCTCTATAATAGTACTAGTAGGTGATGTTGGACCAGCCGGCGAACCCTAGCTACTATGCATGGGGAGCTGGGGAGTAGTCGCATAGAAGAAAACCTGCATGCAGCGACCTGGGGAGCTGGACCAGTACAAGAAGTTATTCCTCATGTGGGCGAGATGTCGTTTAGGCGGGTGGGTGGGATCTGCCCACATGACGGCAGCGAACAAGGGCGCGGAGGATCTTCGTTTGCGCCAGCGCCCGCTCTGAGAGGACGGTGTACATCGGCTTCCTCCATCGGCGACGGCGACAACGTCAACGCTGCACCTCCTCACCTCCCGCAGCGGAAGGGATTCGGCCGGATCTGTGACCACCGGTGAGGAGAGAGATAGAGTGGAAACTATCATCTTGTTTTGATATGGAGAGGGTGAGAGAGTGAGACGCGAGAAACTCTATCAAACAAGAGGCTATAATGGAGTAAAAAAATTCTCTCCATAGCAGTGGTTTTAAATAGAATACGCGCGTTCCCGGAAAAAAAGAAACGAAAACTGGCGGACAATTTTTTAAGGGTGTGTCTAGGACACATCTAGATGTGACATAGTTATGTCACATATAAGTTGATGTCCACTCTGTTTGTGGTCTTTTCTTAGTTTTTTTTTGTTTCTTGTTGCTACATTATATACTTGTGGGAGCTTAGATGTGATATCCTTAAATAACATCTAGATGTGAATTAGACAAACTGATTTTCTAATGTACCAAGAAAGAAAACTCGATCAAAAACACGCCCCCGCTTCCAGGTTGCGAGAGTCGTCGCAGACACACACATAGTCATAGACATGCATATCCGTGTTTACGTAAAATTCCATTTCCATCTCCATCTCCAATCATATTTGTCCAACTAGCACATTATTTACGTTGTTAATTATATACGCAGCAATATTAACGTATAACATCTCTTGTTTGCGCACGTCCGGACCGCTGCCACGGCCGGTCCTGACCAACCCGAACCCTCTTCATCACCCGTGCGTGCTTCCCGCCTGAAACGGCCAGTGCCGCATTCATGCCCGGCCAGAGCGGACACAACCTCTCACTGGCGCCGACATTGATTGTGGCACGCCGGCCGAGAGAGCGTCGCCCGCACCGCTTCCGGGTGCATGCGGCTGCTCCACGTTCAAAGGTCACAATAGCCGGCTAAAACATGCACGATCTCTTCCAGTAGTAAGTTCTTGGGAGTCCGTGCTACAGCTAGCTTTCCTCCCCCAACTCGTCAATCTCTTCTAGTAGTGCTAGTACTCCATGGCGCGATCCATCGACAAGCAGGCGGGAAGTTATGGTATACTACTCGGTTTGCGGTGAGTGGCATGCCGAGCGACCATGTGGGGTCTAGCCGTGGAGGAGGGTGAGACACGAACATGACAGACGTGATTTAAACGTTGGTTTTGCTCGATGGCGCGATCCAATGAAATGAAATGTTGGTTTCTCTCCGTTTCCATTTTTTCTCTGGAAAAACAGAAACTTTTCCACTCCATTTTCATTCCTATTCCAAGGTTGCCCCGTTACAACATTCCATCGAATACAAAGGAAAACTAACACGCATGCTGATGCATCTCAATGATTCATAGATCATAGCCAATATTTACTTCACAACTAAAGAAAAAAGTTGTGAGAGCGTGTACGATAGAAAAACTAATGATGGGGTCACTACGACTTAAACCCTAAACCCTAAATGTGATTTAATTTCCTGGCTAGGTAGAACCTGTCGAAGGAATGTGCTAGAGGGATATTCTTTAGTGAGAATGTCAGCAACAATAGAAGCATCACTCTTTGGTTCTCCACCTTCTGGTACCTCTTGTTCCATAGCACTTTCCATGTCGGGAAGGAATGACGGCTGGCACCCTCGGATCATACGATGCTTTTGTGCAGTTCCACTAAAATCGACCTGAGCATCCCTGATGGCAAAGATATTGAAGAAGTGTGATTAGAATAATAGTACTGGCCCTAGTTCATGAGACATAAACTCATCACAAATAGAAGCCGTTAGAAGTAGAGAAAGATCGACATGGAGATCGAGCTACGGTAGTGGAGCAAGCCGGCTCGAAAAGGAAAATGGACTACCTGGGACGTCGGGCTGTAGGTAGAAGGGCGGGTTGGGACGCGACATCGGCCCATACCGCGGTGACCCCTGATTGGGATGCACCGACTGTGGGTTTTCTCCCTCACCGATGTCGACCGCGTCTACGCAGAACAGTGTTCCCTTCCCCCAGCTGCAGGATCAGGCCCGTCGTTCTATGCTTGTGAAGAAAGCAACCTAAGCAAGCAGGCTTGTAGCTTAGGCTCCTGCTAGTGTATATATAGTGGTTTTCTTTTTCACTCCATATCAACCATTTTATATTGCGTACGTGTCATTCAAGAGTGAAATGATGGTTGCTTCTTCCGACTAACTTACTTTGTGATTTGACTGCTCCTTACTGGCCCCTGCACGTACTCCCCCTACGTGTATGCAACAGTCACATGTACACATGGACGCAAAAACGCGTGCGATGCCCTAATGCATGCATGTCCGAGCACACGAGGAACACACACAGTCACGCTCAAGTGCTCAACCTACACGTGCATGCACACACATACTCAGTCAGGGTGAGCTAGTGACCGAAAGAACACCGAAAAATACATATATTGAGCGCAATGAGCGTATTATGAAGTCCACTAACCATATTTTTACAAATATACAGTGACAGACGGTGTATTTATCTCGTTTGAAATTAAGCCATATTAACCGGAGAGGAGGCAGCATGGACTAGCATTACTTTGTTGTGTCCCGTCAACTTGCCGAACGAGGAGAAGGTTGTAGGGCGGGAGAAGCTTGCGCGCGGTGGCTCGCAGGACAAGGAGAAACTTTTGACTAATCCAAGCTCTCCCTCTCTCAGGCGGTGGACATGCAACAGTTAATTTGGTGTCAGATTGCCAGAAGCATACACTATACTACTAGTGCTATTATTGTTCGACTTCCCGTACTGCCAAGCGCAAAGTTTACTAGTACTACTACTATAGTCCATAAAGGTACGTACTATACTAGTACTAGGAACCGGATGGAGGAGCGTCTTCACTCTTATTATAATTTTAAAATGTGATAAAGCAATCTTCAACACATTTGGTTCTCTTCGAGGGTTCTCGCATGTGATAATGGAAGTTGATTGCATGGAACACTCGCCACAATTCTCGCTTAATTCTGGCTCATATCCTGTTAAGAATAGTACTGCTCAGTAATATTTCCTCTTTTTTGTTATTCAGCATGTAAACAGGTCAGCAAACCTTGCGGCGCATCTTCGTGCAGACCATGCTTGCTGCACTTTGAATGTGGCAAAGAGCTGGCTTGATGAAACACCTCGCTTCCTACTTCTTTTTTTGTGGGGTACCTCTCTTCCTAGTGACCAGTATCTTGGCTGATCGTCCTAAGAATGGTTATATATGAATAAAGCTCTCCCATTTACCCACAAAAAAGATTAAGCCATATTAACCGGAAAGGAGGGAGTATGGACTAGCAATACTTTTTGGTGTGTCCCGTCAACTCACAGAACGAGGAGAAGCTTGCAGGACCAGGTGAAGCTCGCTTACGCCTTTTGACTAATGCAACCTACCCTCGATAGACATGCATCAGTCCATTCAGTGTCAGATTGTCGGAGGCATACACTGTAGTACCCAACATGCGGAGTACCATCATTGTTCGACTTCACGAAGGGGCGAAGAGCCAAGCGCAGTAGTATGCGTACTTGGTTTTGCATCTTCATACTACTCCACCCTCTGTCACAGTTTACATGGCGCGCTTCATTATGATGCATTTCTCTCAATGCATTTCCACCACCAGAGAGACTTTAGACGCGTTTGGTTTAATGCTCAATTAATTAGGGCGTGGTAACCGCAATCAAGTCCACAATTTTCTCTCCATGTACTGTACTACTACGGAGTGCATGCATGTGTGTACCCGGGGTGGAAGCACTGCATGCATGTGTGTACGCATTATTCCCTCTAGTAATAGACGCCGTGCTATAACTACCAATGCTCTTTTTCAGGCCGATCGCTAGTCGCCTTGGTCCCACATATTTTTTTCTTTTTTCTGAAGTGCGCTATATAAACAGTGATGGATGGAGTAGTATGAGCAGATTCAAAGAAGAGCGTATTGATGGTTGCTTCTTCAGAGCAACTTACAGTTGGAAAGGTGGGGCTTATGATTTGACTTCTCATTACTCACTATTAATGCGGCGCAACGACCGGGCTGAGTGTCCCATGCGATTGTGCACTACCCCGTCGGTTCTTAAATATACTCCGGAGTATTTGTCTTTCTAGAGATTTCAATGAGTGACTATTCAAATATTTGTCTTTTTAGAGATTTCAAATGGACTGGCACATACGGATGTATATAGACATATTTTAGAGTGTAGATTCACTCATTTTTCTCCGTATGTAGTCACTTGTTGAACTCTCTGTTAAGACAAATAGAATATTTAGGAACGGAGGGAGTACACATACGAAGCAAAATGAGTGAATCTACACTCTAAAATATGCCCATTTGAAATTTGTAAAAAGACAAATATTTAGGAATAATTTTGTGCATGGCACATGGACACGGATGATGAAGAGGCTTCTGGCAATGCTATCAAGCTTCCATCATTTGTTTACATAATTGACGTACTATACAAATAATTTTCCAGTGACATGAAATTGTACAATGGTGTGAGCTTTCAGCTTTTGTTTCGCGTGTCTTGCCATCGATGCTCTTTCGGAAACAATAAAAAACTAACTTCCTTGCTAATGCATGTCAATTATTAGCAGATCAGAGCTAATAATTACATCACAACTGAAGACAAAGTTGTGAGAAGGTGTTAAATTAAAATTGATCCATGCTTTCATTGGCAGCAACGTCCCCCCCCCCCCAGCTCTGTCTAAATCAACAAGGCATGTTGGGAAAAAAGTAGCTGTCTGGAGCATGCAAGATTCTGATCATTTTGTGTAGTTCCACAAAAATAGAGCTGAGCATCCATGTTCCAAAGATATCAAGTGTGATTACGATAATAGAGGACTACTGATGAAACAATAAACACACAAATAGAACCCGATCACCTTTGCAGTCTCTCTTAAGACTAACTAGTTGGAGAAGATTAGGCTCGGAGTTGGATGAGGAGGATAGAGAAAAATCAATATCCCATTGTGCAGTCGCACTGAAATGTAGAGACGTTGCCCGTGTGACATTTTAGTACAACTGCACAAAACACTCTTAAGAAAAAAGTGATTTGTGCAGTTCACCAAAAGGTCGCAATACCAACGACGTGAAATGGATAGCCCTGTTTGCAAAAAAGAGGTAGAAAGGAAACAATTACTGGCCAATAACAGTTGATGACACATGCGACGACAAAAAAGAAGCATATTCCTTGTCCTAAGGCAAGATAACAACACAGTTGTGTTTGTCTAAAATGGTGTGAGGACGAGAATGCAATATGGAAAGTACGCCGGACGAGCTACGTTTTGGGCAAAGAACTATGGAAGATCCACATGCAGCAACGTGGGAAAACAGGCAGTGGAGCAAGGCCGGAGGGGATACCTGGAGGTCGTCGGGATGTAACTAGGTGAGCGGCAGCGGGCGGAATCTGCGAGCAGGTGGCGGAGGCCCTGCCGCACAGGAGCTTGGTCAGAGAGAACGGCGTGTACCGCAGATCAAGACGTGCTGCCTCGGCACCATCGAACGGAGAAACAATGCACTTCCTCCCTTTCCACCGGCAGACAGGATGCGGCCGGATCAGTGACCAACGGTGAGAGAGAGAGAGAGAGAAGCCACCGCACTCCCTTTCCCCGGGCGGACGGGATGCGGCCGGATCAGTGACCAACGGTGAGAGAGAGAGAGAGAGGCCACTGCACTTCCTTTCCCCCGGCGTACAGGATGCGGCCGGATCAGTGACCAACGGTGAGAGAGAGAGGCCACCGGAGCCTTGTGTGAGATACTTTGAAGAGTGGACTACCTTTTCCTCCATAAAAATCGTTTTATATTTTGTGTACGTGTCATTGAGCGCTATAACTTTATTTAAAAATAATGCGGCAACGCGTCAAGTCGAACTTTGTTTTGTGCACGCGTGGTACACGACCTCCCTAGGTAAACAACCGCTACAGACATTCAAATTAGAACACGGGCTGCCATTTCGTGAAGAAATGAGCTCCACCGTGTACCCGCGCGGGTATTGCTGGGAACGAAGCGTGAGTACGTGCACGGTGCACCTATTCTCTTCTTGTATATGTACACCACCTATGTGGGGTTGTGTGAGAGAGATACAAACCTAGAGAGATATAGTGTGTGGGTTCTTGAGA